>NC_136912.1:50412323-50416595 GCF_949606895.1 Notothenia rossii | reverse complement strand
GCACCCGCAGCACTGCCCCCTGCTGGCCGGACATTCAAACTGCACATAGCCCTTCTGTCAGCAAACTCATCACTTCATCTAATGAACCTTTCTCACAGGGAATAAATATACACTTCAACATTAAAATAAAAAAGCTGCTTCATTATTTTAAAGTTTCGGATTCGATCCTTTTGATGTCACGATAAGTGCATTCCGAGATTCCCCGGTGGCAATACCAGTGAATCAATAATCTTAGTCAATTTGAATAACATACAGAGACAGATATAGGAATATAATGAAAGATGCAAAGGGCTTCAATGTCATATTTATATACTCTCCAGATTCAGTACATTTATCTGCATTCTTGTAAAATATAAAAGTGTGAAGTCCATAGTAATGAAGAGTTTATGTTTAGGAGCGGTGACCATCTCTGAGGAGAGGAAGGTGTGTACAGGATCTGAGAAGTTCTTCAAGATGTGTGAATCCAATGAGGTAAGAACCACACGTGTGAACACGTTTGAATAACACACAATAGGATTTATGACTTTTGTCAACAAAAGAGAGAAAGAGATAAATGATCGCTGCTTGTGTGTTCCAGCTGGACCTGACCTTCCATCTGTTCGTGTGCACACTGGCAGGAGCAGGAGCCGCTGTCATCGCCATGGTGATTGGAGTTCTATTTTCTCTCAGTTCTCACTCTCAAACACACCTAAAATGCAATTATTTAGCGCCTCTCTATTCTTCAAATAATTCAAACTGCTGTTGCACATCTCCCCTTCAAACACACATTCATACACTGATGGCAGAGCTGTCATCAATGTGCCAAATCGCGACCATCTAACTTAATGCTGATTTACACACTCGATCACAGCCGCTGGACATGAGGCAGAAAATGAATCCAGGCAGATAAAGTTCAATCAATGAAACAAAGATGCCTAAAGTTCTGTCTTAATCTGGTTCTAAATGATAGACTAAATATATGTACCCTTGAAGAAATACACATTTTGTTTTCTTTATTCACATGGAGAGGACTCCACATGGCATTGTCATTGGAGCAAATCACTCACATCTGTCTTTATACTGAAAGAAAAACATCTTACATTGGGAAAGTATTTATAAAAAGACTGGTGAACATTTTCTTCAAAACTAAAACCAACAAATTAGGGTCTAAAAGTAAATTGTATGCATGCACACCCCCCAGGTCCACTTCCTGATGGCTCTGGCTGCTAACTGGGGATATCTGAAGGACGCCAGCCGGATTCAGAAGTATGAGGACATCAAGTCAAAAGAGGAGCAGGAGCTGCACGACATCCACTCTACACGCTCCAAAGAACGCCTCAACGCGTACACATAAACACACACCTATGGAGAAACAACACACACACACACACACACACACACACACACACACACACACACACACACACACACACACACACACACACACACACACACACACACACAAATGCCTAAACACACAATACATGAGTTAAAATGCAAACAATGCAAACATGGATTCAAATAATGATTAGTATGCAGAAACATTATGACTAGGAAGACACAATGCAGTAGATCATTGGCTCGGTGATCTATGCTAACACTTTAGCATCTGCTATGTTGGTTTGCTTCATTCTTTTCTTCACTCTAACGTTTGAGTGAAAGGCCTCACGATGTACCTCAGAAAGCACTTCCCTCCTCAGAGGAGAGGAGATTGCATTCTGCTAAATCTGATTACAAGATAGCTCGATTAGAAATGTTTCAAAAGGAAATCTGGCTATGAACTGTAAGGTCTCTGTGATATTTCTATTAAGCCTACATTTACCAAGGCCGGCCTAAGACTTTTGGGGCCTTAAGCGTGGAGTGCCCCTTCACACCCCAATTCACCAAAGTAGCTGTGTAATGTGGGAATGTGCAGAACAATCTACGGTAACTGTCCTGAAATCATATAAGGCAACCAAAATAGCCATGAGAAGGCACTTCAACTTTTGCAAAATAAAAGAAAGTACAGTGCATGTTAAAAATCGCACAAGAAACATGCAAGATGATAACATTAAAAGAAAGAAAAACAATGAGCAGAAGACCCCAAAGAGATGTCATTTAACCTGATTGTGTGTTGCCTGAAACATCCAGTGTGCTGATGTTTGGGCCAGCTGTGCTTTTCGTTTTTCTTTTTTCCTGAAAGGTAGAAAGAACATTTGTCTTTGTTTTACTGGCTGACCATCCATCACTAAGCATAGCCATATATTAAATTATAGCATGGTGACCACCACAGCTGTCTGCAGATCTGCTGAGAGATGTTAGCATGGCACACACAGTCAATAATCTACAGAGCACACACACACACACACACACACACACACACACACACACACACACACACACACACACACACACACACACACACACACACACACACACACACACACACACACACACACACACACACACACACACACACACACACACCCCCACACACACACACACACACACACACACACACACACACACACACACACACACACACACACACACACACACACACACACACACACACATAGATGTGGTTGAATGGTCGGTGTTGTATGATGGTGTAATGCTGTGTCGTGTCGTATCGCCACATTTTGATGACAGTATTGCAGAGAAATATGGTGCCCAAGGAAATGAGAACCTCCTGGGTACAAATGGGTAACTTTGATAGCCCGGTTTCATTAGAGATTCTTACTGAAATGAAAAATATTTTATTGTGATCATAATGAACGATATGTTGATTGAGAATAGTCTCAGATGAAGATGATGTCAGAAATGATCCCATGATATCGCTTTATTCTACTCTATAAGTCATGTCGGGTTCCTTAAGCTCATTGCGTTAAAGCTCTTAAGGTCATGTCCATCAACTAGTGAAATGGGGGCTCTGTGTCCCCCCCTCTCCAGTTTGTGTAAACTGGTGATGTGTCCTCAGAAACAGCACATCTTAGCAGCACAAAGTATTTTAAACATGTGTATGTCATGTTCTCATCAGTCTGATGAATAATGATTTTCTCACTTTTTGGAATTTTGCCACATTTTTATCAGTATTATTTATATGTAATTTTTAACATTGAGGGTATTTTAACGGGGTAGGTGTGTGTGTGTGTGTGTGTGTGTGTGTGTGTGTGTGTGTGTGTGTGTGTGTGTGTGTGTGTGTGTGTGTTTGTGTTTGTGTTTGTGTGTGTGTGTGTGTGTGTGTGTGTGTGTGTGTGTGTGTGTGGGGGTGTGTGTGTGTGTGTGTGTGTGTGTGTGGGGGGGGGTTATATCCCTTTCACATTTGTATTTAATGATTCATAATGATATATTTAAGTGGTTCTGCACATGCACACAAATACACACAAAACACATGCACATGCATATAACATCTTGAGAGTTTCTTTTGATTTGATTTTCACATTTCCTTCAACAAGCCCTAATGAGACCAAAAAGACCAATCAATTGTACGATTGATTTGAAAAAATCTCTACTAAATACTAATATTCATCTGGGGCCTCATGTATAACGCCGTGCGTAGGATTGACGTGGGAAGGTTGCTTACGTAGTAGACATCCGAAAAATAGGTCCATACATTTTCCGCCACTTTCCGATTCACCAAACATTGCGTACGGGCGAGGAAAGTGCGTATGGCACTCCCTACGCCTGTTTCCCTTTATAAATCACAACCGACTCGAAAAGCGGTGCAGCTTTTACGGGCTTCACGTAACGCCCATGTTTGCCTATAAATAGTAAAAGAAACGCCCTTTCATTCATTCATTTTGACTCACTGCATGGAGAAGAACGCAGGACATGACGACAGAACAGCTACAAAAAACATCTCACATCGTGTCAGATGTTGGTTATTTTGGGGAGGTCGAGATAAATCATATTGTTTGGTGGATGCAGTTTGAACCAGAGTAGCAGCATGGAGGTCGGATCGCCACCTAAATAAATAAATAAGTGGTCTGAAAAAGGTTAATGACAAAAAATATATAGTCTTCCTCAGGCAGTGTGTTTGTACCGGGGACAGGAGACCCCCTTTAATGAGAAACTGTAAGAAATGATCGCGGAATCCCTCCGGAGTGGAGTCATGACGACTGGATCTGAATTATGTTTTTGTATTTGGCGGTTTGTGTTCCAGCTGTCGATCAGCTGTGCGCAGCGTCTCCACTGCAGCAACTCTATATCCACCAGTTAAAGGAAATACAACGAATGTGTTGTGTTATATTAGCTGTACAATTTACCACATATGATGCTCTTAGTTTCCATACCTCCTGTGTTTTATGAGCG